>NC_141695.1:1713141164-1713163664 GCF_964263255.1 Lissotriton vulgaris | reverse complement strand
TTTTTACCACACAATTTTTTACAACGCAAATACTTTTAAAATGCATACCTTTACCACGCATTTAAGGTAGTCTAGAGGTTTGTGTGTTTATGCGTGTGTGTTGAGATATATATATATATATATATATATATATATATATATATTTATATATATATATATATATTTATATATAAACAAATCCCGAATGTCACCAGTCCTCCACAGCTCACAAGCAGGTACGTTTATATATATAAATTACATATGGTCCAGTTGAAGGCAATCGTCGAAACGCGTTGATTGGCCTCCTTGTTTTGCACGAAATGGTGTTGTGAAAATAAAAATTACTCTTACCTGAAGAAATCACGTGTTGGATCCTGTTTGTGCTGTGGTGTATCTGGACTGCTGGGCTGCATACTGGAGCTCGGTGGGGTCCGTTCTTTGCTTAAAGGATATATATATATATATATATATATATATATGAGGGCTCGATGATCAGTTTTCTTTTTTGAAAAAAGATATAAGCACTCCGGGTAGAAAGCAGGATTTTATTTCGCCTGCAACAGCAGTGAAAGAGACATACGCATTTCAGACAGTGACCTTCTTCAGTGTCTACAGTGTATTGCGCGCAGCTCTTTTTGTCAGTGTCTTCTCTATCATCAAAAGAGAAGACGGACACGGAGTCTCATTACATTAAACAAATGAGCGATGGTAAAGTGTGGCCGCCATTATCCAACAACTTAGTTTACACATGAATTGCCTATGATTGAATAAAATACATAAGATGCATTATTATACAAGGCTGTGACCACTGCCAGTTGAAAAAACGATCTCGCCGTGTATCGGCATGTCACTGGCATCATTCCCAAATAAACACTCAATAAAGCACCAATTGTGTCCAATGTGCAAAACACGGGTTGTGGAGTGTAATCCAGCCGTGTATCGGCATAACCCTAATGTAGCTCACAATGATATATACAGAAAATAAATAATACAATACAGAATATATATATATCTCCACCTGAAGATATGAAACATCATCCTCATATATTATTGCTAAATTCAAACTGGAGGTAGCCTCCTAATTCTCACGAGATAATGGTCAACTAGTGATCAAATACATTAATATGTTTAGAAAAAGACAACTACTGGTTTCATAATATTGACAATTCATTAAACAGATGATTATATGACAGCATAAAGGGCAAAAAATCCTAAGCCTAGAAGGGGGCTTATATGTGGAAAGCATGTTATGCATACCCTACATGAAAGGTGAAACTATTTCCCTAGATGCACTGTAAGTTCTTCTCCTATGTTCAATCCTGTGGGGCTCTTAGTCTGTCGGTCTATGATATAACGAGATTCGAGTCTCCTAAGGCGGAGTAATCTATCACCACCCCTCGGATTCTGTGGTATGTGATCAATCCCAAAATAGTGCAACAGCTCCCTATTGCTACCATGCATTTTGGCAAAGTGCCGGGCCACCGGATAGGTTATATCCTTGTTGGTGATGGCTCGTTGGTGTTCCAATATCCTCAGTTTTACATTATTGATTGTACTCCCAATGTATTTTAATCCACAGGGGCAGGTCAGACAGTACACCACATAGGGTGTTGTACATGTAATGAATTTATTAATCGTTTTGGGTCTCCCTAGGCCTGGGACGTTATATGTTAATGTACGTCTGCTGTTTTCACTTGCCCGGCATTTACCACAAGGATAAAATCCCCTCATGTCTCTCAGGGTACCACTCATTTTAGGTTTGACAGGCGTTAAATGACTCTGGACAAGACTGTCTTTGATGGATTTGAGCTTTCTGAAAGTAAACAATGGCTTAGCTGGAACATCCATACCTATGATGGGGTCGGTACGCAATATATGCTAGTTTTTGGTTAGTATATTTCTCAGTTTATTTGCCTCGTCTGAGTAGGTAGTGATCATACAGAATTTATTAGTTAATTCAGAATGATCACTTTTCTTGGTAATTTGCTCTAGAAGGTGTCTTCTAGGAATTCTTAGTACTCTTCTGAGAGTCTTGTCCAAAAGTGCTTGTTCATAGCCCCTGGTGCGAAATCTAGCAATGCAATCCTGAGCTGCTGTGATAAACTCAGATTCTAGGGAACAGTTACGCCTCAATCTTAGCAGTTCGCCAAAGAGAATGCTGCGGATCAGGCTGGGTGGATGGCTACTCCCTGCATGTAGGTTACTATTGCCGGCTGTCAGCTTCCTGTAGAGGGCAGTTTCAGCCGATACATGGCGAGATCGTTTTTTCAACTGGCAGTGGTCACAGCCTTGTATAATAATGCATCTTATGTATTTTATTCAATCATAGGCAATTCATGTGTAAACTAAGTTGTTGGATAATGGCGGCCACACTTTACCATCGCTCATTTGTTTAATGTAATGAGACTCCGTGTCCGTCTTCTCTTTTGATGATAGAGAAGACACTGACAAAAAGAGCCGCACGCAATACACTGTAGACACTGAAGAAGGACACTGTCTGAAACGCGTATGTCTCTTTCACTGCTGTTGCTGGCGAAATAAAATCCTGCTTTCTACCCGGAGTGCTTATATCTTTTTTCCAAAAAGAAAACTGATCATCGAGCCCTCATACCTAACGCGGCTACCAGCGCGCTAAGGCACACGCCGACGAGTGCCCCGAGATTACTGGTGGGGCGGAGCTTCTATATATATATATATATATATATATATATATATATATATAAATATATATATATATATATATCCAAAAAGATAATCCTGCTCCAATAAAGAGGATGCACGTACATCAGGTATGTAGGTGTAAGGCTTATTTATTAAAATTCAGGTCTCCCACGACCCTGCATTGAAAGAGAGACACGTTTCGCCTGTGCAGCAGGCTTTATCTATCTAATTGGCGCCATAGAGTTTCAGATATATATAGCCCTCCTCCTTCCTTCAGGCATGTGTAGAAATAAAAGATAGACTGTGCAAAATAAAAATAAAACTGGTAACACGCTTATCAAAACATATGCCTAAAGTGCACAGTGCAAAGAATTAATCAAAACGAGTAACAGCCTAATGCATAGTCAGCATGTTATACCAGCATTAGAACAAAATCAGCTTAATGATATATACACAGTAGAAATATTTGTATGCCATGTGCCTCTTAATATAAGCATGTCGTAATGACCAGCCATGGTGCATAAATATTTGTCTAAATGATGGCGCCAATACTCTAAGAACATGCGGCCTTCCTGTTGATAAATCAGATTCTATAAAAGAAAACTACAAAAGGTAAAACTGTTTCATATACAAATCATGCTGCCAATATTGTTAATATAAGTTTGCATCCACCAAATTGCCTCATATTTAAACAGAGCAAAATCTGTCAGTTTTGAACAATAATGGCACACAGAGCAAATTTAAACTGTGCTCCCAAATGCGCGCAAGAACAGATACGTGGGGTAAACAAATGTTGGGCTTGTAACAAAGCCACGGGGCTCTAATTAAACAGGCTGTGCATAATTTCCACATAAGTGCCGGCCTCTGGGTAATTGCTACTCCTCCCAGCGGGACTACAAGACCCATAATTCCCTTTGGCAGCCTTGCGTGATACAATTTGGTTACGGAGTGTCTATGTGGGAGTTGAGAATGAAGGTGCTCCTTAAACCGGAAAATTGTTCAAAGAAGAGGACTGAAGTCCATAGTCAAGGCTACAATTGAAGAATTGTAGCAAATGTCAGAATTAGTAACCAGCATGAAGTATAAAGTAATCATGGACACACAATGCGAGGTCGGAGGAGACCCATGGAAATAAATGTGATGTGCCCAGCACACCTCACCGCTTATGCTTCGGCAGTCACCAAAGGGCACCAATATCCTGGGCAAGGCATTTCTTGCTGTGGAAAGCAGACCAACGTGCTGCCAGTTGCAAAGACCACCTGCTCCGCCATCCGCGATCTCCACAGCTCTTGGTCCTCTTCCTGGCGCACTCTCTTGAGGCTCCACTGTGTAGCACTACCATGCTTCTCCAAAGACAGCTGAGTTTATAAGTGGAGTCACAAAACAGCTGGTTATACGTGTGCAGCACCGAGATACCAACAGTGAGGCGTTCTAACTCATTAACGCCCACAGGAGGTTTTTGAAATAAATAAAGCCGGAAATAGTATGATCACGCAATCGAGTCATTTGTGCAGCCCTGGAAGAAGAGGTTTCGACCTTGAAACGCGTTGGCAGATATAAAAAAGTAATGCGTGAAGGCAGGCATGGATACTTACAGCCGGAGGGCAGAGTGTTGTTGAGTGCATTCCCGATGCAAAAGGCAATTTGTTACTCCATGTATATATATCATGAATTCCCAGAGCTTGAGAAGAAGGAGGATTGATTGAAATCCCGGCCGGGATTCAAACGTTGCTCTACTTGTAGAGCCTGCAAGTTTGGGAAAAACACCTCCCAATATTCAACTCCTTTCAGTCCGGTTATGATGAACATCAAAGGTACATATAACTGCAAGACTGATTTTGCTGTCTATATCCTGACATGCACCTGTGGTCTTAGATATGTGGGCAGCACTAAGCTACAGGTGCATGCCAGGATTCTCCAGCATTTACGTGCCATCGTCAACAATGATGGCACATATCCAGTTGCCAGGCATTTTAAAGCTATGCATAACAATAATTTGCAATGCCTGGAATACTATGTCATCACTTCGGTCCCGAAACCTCGGAGAGGCGGTGACAGAGAAAAAATGCTGAGGAGATTAGAATCTCAGTTCATTTTAGATTTAGACAGCAGATTTCCCAATGGATTGAATACTACAGAAGACTTGCATGTATTTCTATGATTTCCTCCTTATCTCTCAATCCAAGTGCGATTCCCCGTCTTAAGTCTGCCTCATAAACCCATGAAATGTTATGAATTCTGTTTCAAAATTCCACACCTTTCATGTATCTTTTGCACAATTAGTTTTTTTCTTTTTCCTTTGGATGTAGGATTTATACAATTTTCTCCACTAATTTTGGGGCACAGACACTAAGACAGTATTTTGGTTTGCTTTTCCCTTATACATGTAACATCAATTGAGTTTGGGAGTTTATAGGTGGGTCTCTATCTTGAGGTTTGAGCATCATGATTTTTCTCATATTCAAAAAAAATCTTTTATCAGTGCTGTAAATATGTAGATAGCCATCATTGCATTTATGCAGAAATATCTTAAACTGTTGATATGAATGGGACAATGATTTTGTATGGTTGGATTTTATCTTGTTGATCTATAATCAATAATATTTTACCATGAAATTATTTATATATATTTATATCTATGCAATTTTTGCACATAATGTCTTGCGCTTTTTTGCACAATATATATTTGCACTTTATTTGCGCAACTTGCACCAACATGCACACAGTGATTGTTGTTACATTTCATCTTGGATTCACAACAGTTCATTTGGCTTAAGCATTTATGCTGGTATAACTACATAGTCCAATATGCACATTACAGCACTTTATAGGTAATTTATATTCCGTTTGTATTGGTTTATAAATTAATCAGACTCATTTATAACCTCATAAGATGATATTTGCACATATACTTCCCTTCAGATCTTTGAACATTATTTGCTGTTTGGAAAACAGACTGTATATGTCAGAAATGTGTAGTGTGTCTTTCCTTTTTATTTTTTATCACATGGTGTTGTAATAGTGAAAAAAATGCAATTTGAAATTGAAGAAAAAAATCGTGCAGTTAACCATATATAAAGGGTGTTTTGTCATTTGCCTGACGATCTGTGAGCAAGGGCGGACGCCCGAAACGCGTCAGATTTGGTAAACTCTCTTTGAAATAAATCTTGCTGAAAATACGTCTGGACTTGCGTGGTCTCTCCTATCTCTACCTGCTGGGTGGCGGCGTGGTGAAAGACTGCTGTTTCTGTGTATATATATATATATATATATATATATAAAGAAACACTCCTGTTCCGTCCATATTCGGCGGAACCAAACAGGTATGGACCTCCAGCTGTCCTCTTCAAATGTAGCGAGCAGTAATTACAGAAAAAAGAATCACTCCTCAAGTGAGCTGCAGGATTACGTATTTATTCACTGAAAAGACGACGCGTTTCACTCCACTCGGGAGCTTGTTATATATACAGTCCACAAGTTCTGGTCATGAAATCGGCTTGATCACGCTCGTAGCACAATGCAAACCACCATCTTTAACCCGTAAACCGCATTGGTTTCCGTGCGCGGGTGGGGCCACGTCGGCCAGCACTGGGGAGGTAGTGCTGCCGTCGGCCAATGGCCGACAGCAGCAAGGAAAGGGTTAAATACACCTCGTAATTCATCAGTAATAACAAATCACCCTTCATAGTGCAAAATTATGCAACCTGGCGGCCATTTTGGAATGTCATTATATCAAAGTCACATCATAAATTCCACGTTGTTGAACAATATATATAACATATTAGCAAAATGTAAATCACATATTTTGCGCAAATGTCAACGATATATGCATAATTGAGCCCACAACATATATATACAGCTCAACATGGCAGCGCGCCCAAATAATCAAATTTAGGCTTAAATTCTCACCCATAATTCATCCTATTCAATAATGTTCAAGTTTGAGATCTTAAGCGCTTATATGTGTTAGAGAAAACAGCCCGTACTTCATTTAGGTCTGCGATCTGTAACCAGCGCGTACATTGGCTGAAGCAGCTGCCGATATTCCTAAGAGCAATCTAATAGGCTCAACGTTATTATTTTGTTATTGTTCACAACAGCAAAAACAAATAAAGTTATAAATGGACAAAGTACATTTGAACCCATAGAGCCCAAGTGGGCTAAAGTACATCTTACACTGTACACAATGTATACAGCTGCTGCCGCTACTTTTAGTTACAATTCTGCCCAACTGGGCTAATTCTATATACACAATAGTGTACTAAACACAATATGTCCATGAATACTTCTGTAATGCCAGTGACTTGTCCAATTCTCCACCAGTTGCAAAAAAAGAAGTGCCATCTGTAAAAAAAGGAATATTATAAAATACTTTTGAAAAAACAGACTAGATTGCAAATCTAAAGTGCCAAACCATGCTAATTTCTCGCTAAGGTTCAATCGATTGGGTGCCAGACTTTCTAAATCGATAATATATCGGGACTCCAGCTTCCATAATGACAATTCACGATTGCCCCCTCTCACACCCAGGTTCACAGAATCAATCCCCACCATATGAACAAGATTGTCATCCTGCATATGGTTATCATAAATATGGCGAGCAATTGGGTATTGTTTTTTGTTATCTTATTACGTATTACACGTAAGTGCTCCAACATCCGTTTTTTGCCTCATGTTTGGTACTCCCGATATACCATTTGTTGCAAGGACAGATCAGGACATATATACTATATGGCGTGTGACAGGTGAGCTTTTTCTTAATCACAAACTCCCTCTTAGAGTTCGGTATTGCTAGTTTTTTACAATCAGTACTATTTCTACACGCGTTACAGTTGCGGCAACACCTGAAACCAGGTGTGCCCACAACTGGACCGGTTTCTTGTTTCATTACATGATTGTGGATGAGTTCGTCTCTCAAAGATCTCTCTTTCCTGAAGGTAATCTGAGGATTACTATTCAGATTCTGCTTAAGGTGGTCATCGGTCATGAGAACATGCCAATGTTTTTTGAATATCCTCCGTAGTTCGTTTGCCTGCCCTGAAAATGTAGTGATGAACCTAATACATTCTGTGCCCTCTTCCTCCTTCCTAGGATGTAGCAGTTAATTCCTAGATTTCATTCAACACTGGCAATAGTTTTGTTGCTATATCCTCTACTCATAAATCTTTGACACATAGCAGCTTCCTCACTTTTATAAGCAGTCGTGGTGCTGCAATTTCTTTTGGTGCGTTGCAGCTCTCCATAAGGGATGCTATACAGCAGATTCCGGGGATGACTGCTGCTTGCACAAAGGATGCTATTGCCTGCTGTGCTCTTTCGGAACAGCTTGGTGGTCAGTTGGTTGGTATTGACTTCCAATAACAGATTCAGAAATTCCATCACATCTTTACTGATGTGCTCTGTGAATTGTAAGTTCAGTGTGTTCCTGTTAAGTTTGTCGATAAAGATTCTTACTGAGGCCTCATCCACACACCATATAAATGAGATGTCATCAATGTATCACAGCCACAGGGCCACGTTGTCGAATTCTGCCATTTCAGTGACAACCTGCTCCTCCCACCAGCCCATGAATACATTTGCATAGCTGGGGGCGCAGCAGGTTCCCATAGCTGTGCCCTGTGACTGCTTGTATACTGTATCTGTGCCCTGTGACTGCTTGTATACTGTGTCATCAAAGATAAAATAGTTGTTCTTCAGACAGAACTCAAGCATGGATACAATCATCTGAGAATGATGGAATAAGGAGCTTGACCTGGTCTTAAGGAAGTGTTGGATGGCAAAAAGCCCTTGATCATGTTGGATGCTGCTGTACAGACTGCTAACATCAAGGGAAACAAGAATGTAATTACTTTCCCAGTGTATCCCATCGATTATAATTAGGAAATGGGTAGTGTCTCTTAGGTATGAAGGTAAAGTCACTACATATGGTCCTAGATAGTAGTCGATACATTTAGATGTGTTTTCCAATAGTGATCCTATTGAGGAGACTAATGGTCGCCCTGGAGGATTACACATATCTTTGTGTAGTTTGGGGATTAGATAAAGGATTGGGTCTCCAGGTGGGCACAATACAAATAATTATATTCCTCCCATTCCGTCAGCCCTCTTTCTCTCCACTCAGCAAGTGTCTCTCAATACATAGTGTTGGACTTAAGTACTTCTGCCATGTTGGTCTTGCAGTAACAGGTTGTATCATTTAGTTGTCTTAGACCCTTTTCCAAATATTTCAGTTTGTCTAAGACAACCACATTACCCCCTTTATCTGATTGTCGAATGACAATATTCTTGTCTGCCTTAAGACTAGAGGTAATTTGATCAAGTGTAAGATTTTTTCTATTACAAGGTATCTTTCTGTATCAAATTTTGTGTAGATCCTGCAAGACTCCCTTTTCAAAGACATCACATAGGAACTTATCGTCTGTAAAATGCCTAAAGAACTTTTTTGGATGTAAGATGCAAAAGAATAAACAAAAATAGTGAATACGACCTGTGAGGAGTGCGGCCCGTTTTTTCAGGAAACTGGGAGACTTGTGGAATATATGATGGGGTTACCCTTAAATACTCCAAAGGAGATCCTGAAACAGGGGTAGAGGGATTGGAAAATCCCAATAAAGTTCCATCAGAACTGGCCACCATACGTGAGATCTCCAAATTGAGGTAATCAGCACTAGGTCCGCCTGCTATCGTTGAACTTAGGTGGACAGTCACATAATCATCACAAATGGAGAGAAAGCATAGCCCTTCTCCATGTTCCAGTCCTGGAGGAATGTATTGGTTGCAATTGCGCCAGGTTCCGGACGCCAGCTGCAGTACTTCTCCAATTTGTTGTCCAGTCGTGAGGGAAAGAGATCGATTGAGAATGGGCCCCAATGTTTCTGGAGATCCTGGAATATTGTTGGGTGGAACTTCCAAAGGCTGGTATCCTGCCAGTGGCAGAAATGTCAAGCCACCGCCTAATTGGAGACCCTTGAAAGATGTTCTGCTGCCAGCGAGATCTGGTTGGATAGGAAGTATTCCCCGAGGGTGCAAGCAAGCTCTGTAGAGCTTTCGATTTCATCCCACCTAGGTGATCGATGTAACGGACCCCTGCTACGCTGTCTATCTTGATGAACACACTGCATTAAACTTTGTCCTTGGTCCAGCATTTCACTGCAAATTTACCTGCCATCAATGATAGACAGTTTATATGGAGATCTTGTTCTGCAGAGGACCATGTTCCTCCTGTGGAAAATTCCCCATAGCGAACTCCCCAACCCAAACCGCGGGTGTCCGGTTCTCTCACCAGATCGGGTTGGGAGCCAAAACTGGTGTGACAATTCAATGCCTTCAAATAGGAGATTCAACATTGGACCTCTGTCTTGGCTTCCTCCGAGAGAGGAAAATATTGGGAGTATGTGAGTCCTTTACACAGATAACAAATCTTGAGGCATTGTAGAGTACAGTAGTGCAAGGGGCCCAGACAAATTGCCTATATTGATGATGAGAGAAGGCGTACTACCATGGCTAAATGACATAAGGAAATTGTCAGCTTGGATAGAGTTTGTTTGAGTTTGTGTTTGATCTTGGTTAGTTTTAGAGAGGGAAGACTCAAAGTAGCATTGATTGAATCCACTACAAACCCCAGAAACTGAAGACTCTGGGAAGGGGAGAGGAATGACTTCACCTCATTGATCATGAATCCAAGGGATTCCAATAAATCGATGGTCATCTGTAAATGAGAGGAGAGGTGGCTTGGACTTAGATTCAGAATCAGGATGTTGCCCAAGGAGGCTATTAGTCTGGCATCTTGAGATCTCAGAGGTACCACTGGCTTCATCACCTTGGTAAAACACCACAGCGTGTAATACAGACCAAAAGGGAGGGAGGTGAATTCGAACATCTGAGACCTCCATTGAAACTGCAGAAAATGTCTGTGAGGAGGAAAGATTGGGACCTTAAGATAAATGCCCTTGAGGTCTAACCTGACCATCCAATACTGAGCTTTCAGCACATCCGGGAGGAGGCGGATCTCTTACATCTAGAGGTGGCAGTATACCAACCACTTGTTGAATTCCCTTGGATTGATGATGAGCCAATGACCCCCATCCCTTTTCTCTACTAGAAACATATTGCTGAGGAACCAATTGGAGTTAAGGGAAGGTGGTAGGATTGCTCTTTTCTCTAAAAGACTGGAGGTCTCTCCATGCACCAGTGTAATCTGATCGGGCAGAAACGAAAGCGGTTTGAGGCGGGAAGGTTGGTATGGTGGATCGAAGATTTCTATCTGGAACCCACTGATCATTTGTAGAACCAACACATCCATGGTTAAGGATGCCCAATTTTGGGAGAGGACTCCCAGCCTGCCCCCAACTCTGATCCTCTCTGAGTTTTGAACATTCCCTTGTGGGGTATTATAGGAGCCATTGTCTCTTCCTCTGGTGCCTTGGCGACGGGTATGCTCTTGTCAGATGGCAATTCCCAAATTTGGCCAAGTCATGCCATTGTCCTCTGCAGGATTCCACACTATTGTAGGAGGCTTGGTGGTAAGCACTGCCGATTGAGCGCGTCTTGCCATGACTAGCTTCAGCAAAAACACGGAGCATTAATAAACATTTATTTGAGTATTGGGCCTTACCAAGGGAGTTGAAGGTATTGACAAACTCCTTCAAAAAAGGGTCCCCAAAAAGATTGCCCTCAGCACTAGGTCCTGCCTCTGAAGTGGAGAGTTTCCTCAGCTTGGGTCTATCTTATAAGTAACATATTTTGCCTTGTGGAAATTGAACAGTTCATGTTTCCTAAGAAAATAATGGCTCTCTGAGCCCAGCTGGAAAGCACATCAGAGGAGACTAGTGAGCTGGGAACCCTTGGCATCTTCTGCCATATCCAGAATATTTGCTAAGGATCCATATATATCTAATAATTTGTCTTGGCATTAATGCCAAGAGCAATCAATACCTTTCTTCGGATCCCTCACAAACTCAGCTAGAAAGGTTGCTATTTTCGCATTCACCTCTGGCGTAAGGACTACTTTGCCGTCTAACTTTGGTCTGGGGCATTCTACTCTATGGCAGCATTGTACCTCTTTGCCTAAGGGCTTCCACAACCTTGCCGCTATATAGGATGCCACAGTAGGGGCTGGGACCCACTCTGCTGAGCGTGGGTGTAAAAGTTAATCTAGATTTATCATGTCAGATCATGACTCTTTGGGTTCAATACCATGGTTGCTAGTTTCTGCAGGAGGGTGGTACCCAGAAGGATGCCAGGGTCTACCAGACTCCCCATCTCTTTCAGATGTATGGGATGAATTATCGAGGTCTTCCTGGTTCGGGGAATCAATGGTAAAGGAGGGTCCCCTAAATTGCCTAGGTCTTGGGCAGCAGAGGGAGAGAATTGGGATTCCATAAATGCCTTTTTAGGTGTGAGAACATGTCAACTCCTTTCTCTTCTGCGTGCTTGGACTCTGGGAGTTATGTGGAAGACTGCCCTGAAGGTCTAGGGGCCTGGGGTCCTGTAAGGTCTTCCTGCGGTTCAATGGGTCTTTGGGCACTGATCCTGGAGCTGTTTGATTTTCTTCTCCAAGGCCGCTACCACTTCCGATACCGCTTTAAATATTGAAATGTCCATGACCTGGCAAAAGCGATCATCTATAGGGAGGTAGGTAACATCCCCCTCCTCAAAATAATCTTCAAATTCCTCCATTGGCAATATATCTATATATGTTAATGAGGAATAGGGAATAACTGGGCCAGGGAATTCCCTGTATTTTTAGCCCAGTAAGGGTTAACTCAATAGGCCACATAAGGCTTGGGACCAGTTCTCCCATTGCAATCTATAAGGGAACTGTCTTACTGCCTTGGCAAGTCCCAAAGAATTACACTCTATCTTACCCGTTAAAAGGGGTGTTCTGCTCCTGGCAGTGGCTCTCAGACGTATGGGAGAAGAGACAAGCTCAGCCCATAATATTCGCAGTTCTGCTGGTGGTCGAAAGATCGCACCGCGCTGAGAACCAGTCACTTGTACCAGGAGCTTCAAAGAAGCGAGAACATTCCTGCGGCAACGCTGAAAAGGAAAACCTGCAAATTGGACACAAAAGCTTAGTGAGCCTGCTACCCAGGTATAAAGAGTATTCACAATAAATCCTTCATGCTATAACCAGTAAGTGTAGTCTAACATGACACACGATAACGAGAGGAGAAACAAAACTGTTATCTTGAACTGCTGCAGAAGTGAAGAAAGAGGGAGATAGAGCGTCCTCTAAGAAGGTTGAAGGAAGGACTCAACCTGGTCAGTGGACATGTTAATTTTTTTCTACTTCCCTAGGACACACTGGAAATTTAGGTTTTTGTTGTTGGTACAAGCTTCTAATGGCAGCTGGATGTAATAAAATGAAGATAGCTGAAGCCTAATCCTCACCGTTGGTCCTGAAATAGAATTTAAAAAGAATTCCAGAGCTACTCTTGGGAACATGTGATTTCTGCGCGTTTTTTAACCATATGTGATTTCTTTGATAGTCAGATATTTATTCCAAATGTAAGAGGAAACATTTGGGTGTAAATGTTTAAATACTGGTTGGAAGTAAAGTCTGTATATGCAATGCAATAGCCTGTGGACCTGTACGAGTAAATCATGTTTAACACAGCATGCATCTACATATCAATCTTGCTAAAACCTTGACCAATTTTTCTGTTTGTAGCAAGGATGAAGGACTACCTCACTGTCTCTACGGTTTATTCCTGCTCAGCTGACTTTCCTCAATGCCCAGAATATTCTGCTGTTCTTGCCTGTGGCATACCCGGTACCTTCTGACATCAAACACGAACGGATTGGCTCCCTTTTGCGAAGATGATAAGATGACTTATATAAAACATACCTGTACAAAACAGATGTGCATAGGAGTGACGTTAAAGATTAGACCAACTATTATATGTGACAGGATTAATTAGAAGGTAGACATATCTGTAATCACATTCACATGGTTCTCCTATTTTATTTCTCATCATGTCTCTGTGCTTCACAACCTGTTCGGGAATTAGTCTTTTATTCTGCTTATGTGGCACTTATAAATTATTTAAAAAGTTGTGCCATGTGACCATTCCATACTTTTGGGCCACTTCACAGTGATAGATAGATAGATAGATAGATAGATAGATAGATAGATAGATAGATAGATAGATAGATAGATAGATAGATAGATAGATAGATAGATAGATAGATAGATAGATAGATAGATAGATAGATAGATAGATAGATAGATAGATAGATAGATAGATAGATAGATAGATAGATAGAATGATGTACCACTCAGGCAACAACCACAATCCAATCGTTAGGGTGAAGCACAAAAATCACTAAATTAACCTGTGCTTAACCCTTCTGTATCTTGGCAAAAAGCAGTCAAGTTTAACTTAGAGGCAATGTTAAAATATTTATGCATCATACAAACAGCAAAATGAAAAGACACCTCAAGAAACAAGAAAGACCCTGAACTTTAATTAATAAAATGATACCAGAAAGACAAAAATCCAATCAGTCGAATCGGAGATATTCAATTTCTAAGATTTAGGTAGATATAGCTCCTAAAGGCACAAAGCACCACTCGCTGTCATCTGGACATGGTATAGCAAGGAAAGTCACATATTCAGAAAAACCACAATAGAGCACAGGCCAGACACAGGGACCTGATTAGTCTTGCTGAAAAAGTTACCTTCTCAAAGTCCTGTGCAAAGAATTCTATTTGCTGTGGCGGAGGAACAGAAAGAGCGTCACAGAGGGTCACCTCTTTAGCACAAAGAGCAGGCCTGACATCTCTAACGGTCAGTGGTGCAAAGTAGAGATCTTGCTTTGCCAGTTATCACTAGAGGTCACTGAAGCATGCAGAGTCAGGATCACCAGAGCTTCAAATTGGTGGTTGCTGTGAAGAGCCCAAAACCTCAGGATTTCTCCTTGTCTTGAAGAAGAGTGGACTCTGATGACATTCAATGTTCCAGGACCTGGGGATGCACCTCTTGGGGATTAGAGACTAAATCTAGCAGAGGCCAGAAGTGCTCTAAAAAGTCCAGCTTCAGATCCAGGTGGTTCCAGTTGCAGCAGGTCAGCTGGACAGTTGCAGGGTGGCCTCTTGAACTTGTTGTGTCCCTGTAGTCCAGACAAAGGTCAGCCAACTGACACTTTGAGTCACCCAGGTAGCCTGGGATGAAGGGAACAGGTCCAATCTTCATTCTCAAGCAGGACAGTTCTCTGGAGAACAAGCCGGGCCTCAAGCATCAGGGCAGTCCTCTAAAGAACAAGGCAGTCCCTCTTCTGTAATGCCTACAGGTCCAGGAGTTTACTGAACAGTGGCTCTGGAAGTCTAATATTTATACCTGGTGTCAGCCTTTGGGGGATTCACTATACTACCCCCACATCTAGTTCTGGAAAGTTTTTCCCTTTCTTGTCAAGGCTCCAAGTAGGCTGGTTGCTTTGTGTTGAGGGAGGCAAAGCCCTTTGAATTTTAAGTGGGGCTGTGTACAGCTCTGCCCCCAACCAACCTGGCAAGAGGAGTCACCATGCCAACACCTAGTTGCTTTTTGTGTAGCTATCTGGAAGGAGTACACAAAGCTTAACAAGAGAGCCATTCACAGTCATGTGACCCATGACACTGACAGAAGGCACAAAATGGTTAGGACAAGAAAATGCAAACTTTCTAAAATGCACAGAGTTCTAAGGCAAACAAAAACAAATTTCGCCAAACAGGAAAGAAGAAGGCAAAAAGTTTGCAGGAAGACCACCCTAAGGCTGGCAGGTCTAACAGTCTTTAGAGATTAATCAACAAGTTACACACTATGCACAATAAATTGGAGATCAGCCTCAATAAAACCAAAGTAGCAATTCCACAAAAATAAAAAAATTAGGAACTTGGGCGATTAATGGGAAAGACATAAACGAGGAATGACAATTCAAGTAACTGGAGATGATGGTCGATAAAAGAGGTTCATACACTTGACAAAAATAAGACTTTAAAATCATAGCTCAATCCACAATCAAAGGGGCATATTAACAAGATGTGCGATAATAAAAGCACATCGCACATTTCCATATCGCCGGCTATCGCCGGATTTAATCGCCGTGATAGCGCGTAGTTATCAACGCGCAACACGTAGGCGAAATTAAATCCGGCGATAGTCGTCAATAGGGAACATTAGCGCATGAAAACAAGCGTTGTTTTCACGCGCTAATGTGTGCCTTGATAATATGCGGGGGTGGATTCAGCTTTATGAGCCACACTCCCATGTTATCAATCCCTAACACCTGATCAAAGCAGGCATTGGGAGACCTGCGATAAACGAGTTTATCGCAGGTCTCCTTCTCCCAAAGCCTGCCTTGATAATAGGGTGTTGACACCTCCTACCACATTTTACATGTGGTTGGACGTGGGAACGCCCACCCTGCATCCCATTAGCGTTATCTATCGCCCCCAGCGCGGGGCAATAGATGACGTCAAGAATACGTCTCTAACTCAGGTTAGAGACGTATTGGTAATAGTGCCATAAAAAAAATGCGTTAGCGACTTTAGAAAGTCGCTAACGCATTTATCGCGGGCTTGGTAATATGCCCCAAAGTCTTTATAACATCATCTAAAAACATATGCGGTCCCAGCCTCGGTCCACTACTCCAAGGGATAGGGGAAAAGATTATCCTGATTCTAACTTATGGGAGTGAAATTCTTGTTAAGAACAGGAGCAAAGCAATCGAACATGATAGTGGCAAGAGCCTAAAGGTTAACCTTTTGATTGCCAAAGACTGCGGTCACCGGCCCAGATGCCGTTACAATATGACCTCTCAAAACACTCTCTAGAGAGACAGGGTGCTTTCCTTAAGTTCTCTCACAAATTGGGAGTCTTAAAAGTTGGTAAAATAGTCCAGCTGATATGGCAAGAATTATTCGCCCTGGCAGAAAAGGCTGCACATCAAATTTACCTGGAAAGGACCTAGGTAGTCTAGACAGAGGACAAGTCCGGAAATTACAAACCACTCAGTCCAAATTTATATATGAATAAAGAGTATGAGGATCTTAATCAGACTGGAGGATAAAAAACAAAATTGCACGATGCTCACATGCATTGATGGTAATAAAAACCTACACAGAGCTCAAGCGCCAAAGCATTTTAATAATCAACTGCTCGAAATTTGTAAAGAGTACGTTTATGGCACTCTGCCGAGGAGAACTGCCAACAGTTAGCTTTATCCTCAGATGGCAAAGAAAAGAAAAAAAACATGCGTAGGCTGTACAAAAGAGAACTGGAAATAATAACACACATAATTTGCTTATGCCCAGTGTCTATAGGCCCACAAACAATTACTGCATAAACCATATAATGACCTAAAGATTCGGACATGCAGGCAGACCGTGACAGAAGCTCTAAACCTTGTTAACACTATAGTGAATATTTTTTTTTGTGAAGTATATTTTAATTATGGAAAAAAACACAGTTCTTGAGGAAACAAGCTGTGGTGAATTAGGGCGCATAGGAGCCACCCTAGGCTTCAATATGAATTAAAAAGATAAAATCACTGTATTTTGAGGATGTGAAGAGATGACACTCACTTAGGAGCAGATTTACAAGAAAGTGCCGCAGCATGGCAACACAAGCCTTTTGACTGCACCACAGTACTGCAATTTCAAAGCACAGTTGCATTGAATGGGGTCGTATTTGCAAGGACAGGAAAAGTCAAGCAGGTTGGCTTTTCCTGCCCTTGTAAATATGGGGCAGTGAAATTTGCCACCAGTGCATCACAAAATGTGAAGCACTGGTGGCGCAAGGGGCTTGTAAATCTGTCCCGTCATATTTATTCTAGAAAGGATAACGTTTTAAACTGTGGTTTTATACATTTTTTTCTTACCTTTCCCCATAAAAGAAGTCCAGACCAGCACTGTTGAAAGTCCAAAGTTTATTCACCACTGGGTAGCTATAGTTAGGTCTGCTTCTCCATAGACAGAGTGCTTTTTGGTTTGCTAATAACTTTGATGAATGTTCACAACACCTCCCACAAAGAATGGTCATCCACCTCAGCTTCTTCCAGGAATGCTTTGGGGTGATCCGTCAAGAGGGGGCCGAGAAAAAAGGGGGATCCCAAAATGAAAAATCCCCATGCATTTTCTATAGGCTTTTTTTAAGACAGGTTGTAGCAAAAACTGCTGAACGGAATTACACCAAATTCAGCAGGAAGCTAGATCTTGGTTTGCAGATTGTGCTTTATGTGATTTGATGTAAATACATTCAGTAGTTTTTGAGATATAATATTTAAAAAATAATTGTATATTTTGGCAGTTGGGCTAGCAAGAGTCTCTGATGCTCTTGTAGGAGCTGAATTTAAAAAAGTAGAGCATTCTGATTGGCCCAGAGGGCTTCATTTCCCTTAATCCATCTCACTCCTGTGTGAGTCAGGCTCCTGCAAGAGTGAGCGCTCTGGCTCCCAGGAGAGTGGGAAAAATGTTGCTGGCAGCAGGAAGGTTTGAGGCTCTGCCCTACGTCAAAAGATTGTAAATGATTCCCAGTGTTTTATAGAATGAACTCTCCCCATAGAATAAACACTGTTTGCAGTACTCAGTTCTCTACTAATACCAACTTGCGTGTATCAGGGGAATGATAGATATGAAAGCTGTCTGTAGTAGGACATTTGTTCTGGAATTGGCATTCACTATTTTGCCTTTCTCTATTTATTTATAAAGTTTTTTATAGCGCGAACATGACCCATGGGGGTATAAGAACGCTTCACAGTTGAGGTAGGTAGGGTACAAAATGTGGGACAAAAGCAATCGATACACATGGGTTCAAGATGTGAGCAATAGAACAGCGTGATTCAAAGCACTTAAGAACGAGTCTGGCCAGACCCTTAATTGAGAAGAAAAGGCAAAGTAAACAGTAACAGTTATGTTATGTTAATGTTAATTTTATTTGTATAGCGCATGGCTACCCCAGCAACGGGGCGTCCCAACGCTTATGGACATGTCAAAGGATGTAACGGCGAGGCAGGTGAGGGTGAGTTAGATGGAATAGAACAGCCAGGTTTTGATCTGTTTCCGGAAAAGCATGTGGTTAGTGGTAGCCCGAGCCTTTAGAGGTATCAAATTCCATAGCTTCGGGGCCAGGTACCTGAATGAGCGACCACCAGCTCTACTTCTCCGGATCTTAATGGTACTGGCTAGGGATAGATCCGCCGAGCGGAGGGCGCGCGTGGGGGCATAGAAAGCACACAGTCCCTGTAGAATTTGTGGACCCGAACCATACAGAATTCTATGGGTTGTACACAGAATTTTGAATTGAATACGCTGTTTGATTGGTAGCCAGTGTAGGCGTCTGAGAATCGGCGCAATGTGACAAGTTTTTGTCAATGCAAACAGAATACGGGCAGCAGCATTCTGAGCTCTTTGTAGTCTATTTATCACTGTCAGGTTAGAGCCAAGCATAGGAACATTGCAATAGTCTAGATTGGATAAGACTAAGGCCTGGACTATAACCTGATGAGTGAGAGGCTCGAAGGAGCCCAGAATGGGTTTAAGGGAGCGTAGACGACCATAACAAGTGCCTGCCACTTTTTTGGCATGTGCCTCCATAGAGAGTGTGTTGTCCAACATCACCCCTAGGTTTTTAACAACCTCCTTAGGGATGGGTGGAGGTCCTAGTGTGGAAGGCCACCAGTGACTGTCCCATCTGTGAACTTCATTGCCTACTACCAGTACCTCAGTTTTGGAGGAATTTAGCTGAAGACAATTCTGGGACAACAAATTTGATATGGCCAGAATGTCTTCTTGGAATTTGGATTGGTCCAGCTCGATATTTTTGGAGAAGGTGAAGATAAGCTGTGTATCGTCTGCGTATGATCATAGTCAGACAACACTATTAATCACCAGATTACACACATGTAGAGAATAACGATCTGGTAAAGTGAGAGAAGCATTCTATAAACGCAATACAAAGATGTGTAATGGCCTGCTAACATTGTTAATTCCAGGAGTACAGTTGTATAATAGATAGTCACAGCAGGATAGAGGAGGGCAGTAATGAAGTAGCTGAGCCAAGGACTTTAAGAAAGGAACTTCAGCTTTGAGATTTTTTTCACTTCTTTTTTGAAAGAAGTGGTGGAAGGGATTTGACGCACTTCCATTGGAAGGGAGTTCTAAATCTTCGTGGCTATGCAAGACAAAGCTCTGTTGCTCGTTCTCTTTTTGTGGAAGAACTGTGTTTTCAGGAGTAGTGAATTTGCACTTTGAGACAGACTACCACCCCCTGATAATTCTAGTTTCTGAGCCAGATAGGTGGGGATCTTCAAATCCAGGTCTTTATGTGTCAAGCAAGCGATCTTAGTTGTATTCTATCTTCATAAGGTAGCCAGTTTAGGGATTTTAAGGCTGGGGATATGTGATAATTTCTTTTTGTACCAGTAATCAATCTGGCTGCGGCACTAATGGAAGCTGAATGCGAGGCCAGGCTTTGTTTGGGGAGGCACAGAGCGTGGAACTACCGTAGTCTAGCCTTGGCAATGCTAGAGCTTGTACCACCCATTTGAAGTCTTCTTGTGGAAGGAATGGTTTGAGATTCCTTAGTAACCACAACAACCCTTACTATGTATCGCTTCGAGTCTGGAAGCGATACATAGATGACATCTTTGTGGTCTGGAGAGGTTCAGAGTCAGATCTTATGGATTTTCACCAATGGTTGAATTCTTGTAACATCTATCTAAAATTTACGGTTGAATGTAGTTAGACCCACCTACCATTCCTAGACCTTATGATATCAGCCACTACAGAAGGCCTAATCTCAGAATTATATAGGAAGCCCATTCAAGATATACGCTCCTTAATTATGAGAGTTGTCATCCAAGAGCACTTAGAAACAACTTGCCCTTTGGCCAGTTTCTTAGGCTCAAAAGGAACTGCTCTACTAAAGAGGCGTTTGAGGCCCATTCGGCCAAACTGTCGGAACATCTACGGGAGAAAAATTAACCAAATAAAATCATACGCCAATCCAAGAAAAGGGCGTCCAACAACAACCGGGAAGCCCTTTTAGATATAACGGTCCCCAAAGAGAAATCAGGCAGGATGACTTTTGTGAACACCTTCCACACAAAATCTAATCAAATCCAAAAGATCATAAAAAAACATTGGTCTATTCTTATAACCAGCGGGGATAGATTACCCTTACCACTCTTTGCTTTTAAGAGAGGTCAAAACATAAAAGACCAGCTGGTACATACCAGACCTAAAAATAGACTGACTTGACAGGTGGGGACCCTATGGGATCTCCCACCTGTACAAGGACATCATCCCTGTGGAAACTGTTCTGTTTGTCCACAAACAACCAAGTCTACCGTGGTTGATATAGGGACAGGCCGTCCGTGGCAACAGCGTAAATTCACAAAGTGCAACAGTGAGAATACCATCTATCTCATCACTTGTCCATGCCCGAAAAGATATGTTGGCATGACGACATGAAAAATAAGAACTCGCATATGTGAACATAAAAGCACAATTTGGTGTCGAAAACAAGCAACGCGTCTAACAGTCCATTCCTTAGAAGTAGGACACGGTCCTAATGATTTCACATGGACTGTGTTGGAACAGCCAAACATCCCAGACCACCGCACAGTGAGGAACGGTGATAGATGCTTTTCAAAAATTGGTCCTTCCATCTGGAATTCACTTCCCCTAGATCTGAGAGCAGAACCCAATTTGACTATCTTCCGTAAGAACTTAAAAACTCTGCTCTTCAAACCTTAGTCAACCACCTTCCATACCTATTGGTTCTGTTTTATCCATCTGTCAGCGCTATGAGACCTAACGGGTGAGCTATGCGTGATACAAAAACAAATACAAATACAAAAATGTAAGCAAATTCTTGTTTAAAAAAGAACAGAAATGAGTCTATAAGCTTAACAGCGACAAGGAGGGCCTAAACGAACCGATACCCTGGATGTCGCTATGATGGAACTCTGTACTCATATGGCTATATCATTATCAATGTAAACAGGTTATCACAATACTTAACCATATGTATTCTTGTTATTTATGGCAATATCAACATATCATAGGTCATCGTAACCTTTTGCTATATATACTTACACTCACAGCCTTCTAAACAAATACATTTTGCTAGGAGAATTCAATCAATTACTATCATTTAAACTGAAATAGCGACCTAGAGGTGTGCTTCACAAACTTTATTAAAAACGCTAATGGCTTTTAATAACATTCGACCCACTGTTGTAGCAATAACAACAGTTGTAAATGGCTTCACTCTAAAACAGAGGTTCAGAGTTTATCTAACGCCTGGCACAGTATTCTTTAGCTTCGGTTGTTTGAAAGCATAATAAATTGCCCCAAGCTGTGCTACAGTCAGATCATTGTATTTAGTTACAATGTGAATTTTTGATTCCACGTGGTTCATATCTTCACTAGTACCCGTGGGGCGAATGTGCGAGAGATCTTTTGAGACTGCGATCAAAAGAGTCAGACCCCTGTAATCTGCCAGAAATATCGTGCTTAGTCACTGATTGTAGTCTTTTCCTGATGGTACATACACCCTTTGTTATCCGTAGTATGAATGTGCGAGACATCATCTCAGGATGTGGTCTAAATAGTCGGTTCACTGTAATCTGTCATAAATAGAGTGTTCGATTTGATTTTAGTCAATTCTCTAGCAATTGGCATCTTGTATAAATTGAAAACACAATTATAATTCAAATTTCCATTCATTCGAACTACAAGATCCAGCATTCCTTGCGTGATCACGTGCACGCAAGGAAAGACGAACAATCAAATAGGCTGCGCTCTATCCGTTCGGCGCCTCCCCAGTCTAGCGCAGAGGAACGCCTGAAGACACCGACGGATAGGTGAGCGCTGTA